>NC_073397.1:1666954-1679454 GCF_028641065.1 Leucoraja erinaceus
TTGGGCTCCACAGTTTCCCGAGGCAAAGAATTCCACAGATTCACCACCCTCTGTCTAAAGACATTTCACCTCATATCCTTCCTAAAGGAACATTCTTTTATTCTGAGGCTGTGCCCTCTGGTCCTGGACTCTCCCACTAGTGGAAACATCCTCTCCACATCCGCACTATGCATCCATGCTGACCCCACACGCGTGGCCTGTGATCACGGGTGAAATTACCTGGTCTGTGTAACACGGAGAACACCGGCCCACCTCAGCACAGCACCGTTCCACACGCATGTGAGCCATGCAACAGCTCACACCAGCACACAAAGGGTGTCCCCAGCGCGTACACTCCCCACGTGCACCCACGCACCCTGCGCACGTACGCTTCCCGCTCACGGGCACTATGCTTGCACACCCCACTCTCCTGTGCGTGTACATTCCCTGCGTGGGCACACATTCTCCATGCATGTACCCACACACTGCGGGTTTAACAACAGTCATAGCCAATGTTCAGCTGCAACTCTACATGGGGGGGGGGGGATTCTGGGGGGGGGGGGTGAGGGTTTCCGGGGGGGGGGGGGGTGGGGGAAGAAAGGGGCCAGCAGGCACTCACCCCGTGTGTTCGTCGCCAGGTCAGCCACCTTCTGGAAGGCGTCGAGGAAAGCTCCTGTGATGACCACCGTTGTCCTGAAACATGTCAGTCCCATCACTGACTGGCCCAACGCTAGGGGTGGAGACCCCCTCCCTAATGCACCCACCCCAAACCCCTCCCCCTCTCCCCCTTCCTCCCCCCCCCCCCCTTGCCCCTGCCCACACCCCACCCCCAATCCCCCCCACCCGACTCACCACCCTCCAGCAAACCCCAAATACCAGAGCCGCTCGCTCCCACCCCCCCCCCCCCCCCCCCCCCCCCCCCCATGGAGGTTGCTGTACCTGAGGTGTGACTGCAGCTTTGTGGTTTTGGAGATGAAGTCCTCCCAGACGGGGTAGCTTCCCTGTGGGGGAGAGGAAGCACAAGGGGATCAATGGCTGGACACACACCGCAGCTCACCACCCACCCAACCTCAATCACATGGCCATCAACGGTCAGTGGGGTCCTGGCTCACACCAGCGGCCAGTGGGATCCCAGCCGGGCACAGAGGTGAGGCGGTCAGCAGGTCCTGGTAGATCCACTCTGGCCAGCAGAGTGCCGACATTCCCACCTCCTCTGTCATCCGGGGCTCCAGGTGCTGACTGGAGCATCTGTACGTGGGAACAGGCCCTTCGGCCCATGACGACAATTCACTATCCCTTGCCAGATCACATCCCTATCTAAAGGCCTCCACCACCAGGCCAGTTCCCAACACCCTCGGTGTAATAAACTAGCCCTACACATCTCCTTTAAACGTTGCCCCTCATCTTATAGCTATGTTCTGTAGTGTTTCCAACCTGGCGTAAACGGTTCTGCCTGTGTATCCAATCTATGCTTCTCATTATTTTGTATACTCTATCTTATGGCAGCACAGTAACGCAGTGGTAGAGTTGCTGCCTCTTTGCACCAGAGACCTGACAACAGGTGCTGTGACCTCCTCCCCATGCTTCAGACTGAGGAAGAGTCTCGACACGAAACGTCACCCATTCCTTCTCTCCAGAGATGCTGCCTGAGAAGCGGAGTTACTCCAGCTTTTTGTGTCCATCTACTATACTCAATGCACTGACTGATGAAGGCCAATGTGCCGAAAGCCTTTTTGACCACCCTATATGTTCATGGCTGATCATCCACAATCAGTACCCGTTCCTGATTTTTCCTCATCTCATCCTTCTAAATTCCAGTGAATATAAACCCAGTCATTCCGGGAATTAACCTGGTGAACCTACACTGCACTTCTTCAATAGCGATAATGTCCTTCCTCAAATTTGGAGACCAAAACTGCACACAATACTCCAGGTGTGTTCTCACCAGGGCCCTGTACAACTGCAGTAGGACTTCCTTGCTCCTAAACTCAAATCCATTGGCTTTCTTCACTGCCTGCTGTACCTGCATGCTTACTTTCAGTGACAAATGTACAAGACCACCCAGGTCTCCTTGCACTTCCCCTTTTCCTAATCTGACACAGTTCAGCTAATAATCTGCCTTCCTGTTCTTGCCACCAAAGTGGATAACCTCACATTCATCCACATTATACTGCATCTGCCATGCTTCTGCCCACTCACCCAACCTATCCAAGTCACCCTGCAGCCTCATAGCAAGATTATTAAGGGATTGGACACGCTAGAGGCAAGAAACATGTTCCCAATGTTGGAGGAGTCCAGAACCAGGGACCATAGTTTAAGAATAGGGGTAGGCCATTTAGAATGGAGATGAGGAAAAACTTTCACCTACAGAGTTGTGAATCTGTGGAATTCTGTGCCTCAGAGGGCAGTGGAGGCTAATTCTCTGGATGCTTTCAAGAGAAAGTTAGATAGAGCTCTTAAAGATAGAGGAGTCAGGGGATATGGGGAGAAGGCAGGAACAGGGTACTGATTGTGGATGATCAGCCATGATCACATTGAATGGCTGGGGCTGAATGGGCCGAATGGCCTACTGCACTTATTTTCTATGTTTCTAAAATCCAACACGTCACATTTCTCTGTATTAAATTCCATCAACCATTCCTCAGCCCACCTGGCCAATCGATCAAAATCCTGCTGCAATCTTTATCAACAATCTTCACTATCTACATTACCACCTACTGGGATTCTGAAGAAGGGTCTCGACCCGAAGCGTCACCCATTCCTTCTCTCCAGAGATGCTGCCTGTCCCGCTGAATTACTCCTGTCTTTGGCTACCACCTACTTTAGTGTCATCTGCAAACTTGATAATCATGCCATGTATGTTCTCATCAAAATCATTGATAGAGATGACAAACTGCAACAACTCCGGCAACGCACTCCCCTCCCCCCCCCCCCCCCCCCCCACACTGACCCCTGGGGCCCCGTCCCCCCCCCACGCTGACCCTGGGGCACCGTCCCCCCCCACACCACCCCTGGGTCACCCCCCCCCCCCCTGACCCCCCCACCCCTGACCCCCCCCCCCCCACTGACCCCCCCCCTGACCACTGGAGCCCCGTCCCCTCCCCCCCTCCCCCCACACTGACCCCTGGGGGTCCCCTCCCCCCCCTCCCACCCCCCCTCCCATGCTGACCCCCACCACCCCTGGGCCACCGTGCCACATCAGTCGGGTCTCTGTTTGTTTCTGATCTTCATGACTCTGAGGGGGTCTCTAGCTGGGGAGGGGGTCCCAGACCTGGGGAGGGGAGTGTCTCTGGAAGGGTTTAGCCCAGGCACCCTGTGCCTGCCCCTGGGGGTATGTGATGGTACGGTGTAGAGGGAGCGTCACCTTATGTCTGACCTCTTTTGTTTTTATAAATACAAAATGCTTTTATTCAAAACAAACAAAAACAAATAGTAACACGATCAACGTGCCTTTATTGGCAGCTTACACACAGACAGTTAGCAAATTAAAACATCAACAAGACACCCGACCTCCCGCAGCGACCAGCGTTCACCGAAGGCCTCCAGAGTCTCCAGGGACACTTGGGCACGGACGTAGTTCTGGAATAGGGGCAGGCAGACGACTCTGGTGTGACCATCGACTGCCAGCTGCCGGAATCCGCTATTGGCCATCTTGGCCAGGCCCAGGAGCAGACCGACAGGGAGACCCCCCCCCTCACTCCCGACCCTCCCCCCTCTATACCAGGTGACCAAAGATTAGGAGCGTGGGGCTAAAGTCCACCCAAGACCCGAGGAGCAGCCCCTTCAGATACTCGTACAGGGGCCACAGCCTCTCACACTCCACATACATATGGAACATGGTCTCTTCCTCGCCTCAGAAGTGACAGGCGGCTGGCGAGTCCGTGAACCAACTTATATATCTGTTGCACGCCACAGCCATGTGCAATACTCTACACCCAAGGTCCTCGATGTAAAGGGACTCCCTTATAGAGAGACCTCCACTAGCGACCGCTCCCGCTGTCGGGTGGTAACACGGACCGCCAGGGCGGGTCCAGACGGAAGACGAGGGTGGGGAAGTGTAGAGTGTGCAGGAGCAGCCTCTCCACGTCACGGAACGGCACGCTGGCATCTCGGACTGGCGGTCATGTTGCGTGGGGGTGGGGCGGGCTCTCAGGAAGGGACCCGGGCCGTGGTCCTGTGACCAATTCCAACTGAGCTGGGCCGGAATCGCTCCACACACACGCCTCTCCTCGATACCCACCGTGACAGGGTGAGGATTGGCCACACTCGCAGTTACAACACCCCCCCCTCCCAGTGTGGAACAGCGCCCTGGATAATGGTGACCAAATTACTAGCTCTAAGTAAATCGTGGTAAGATGCCCACTGCCGGGAGCCGTGTGCCCTCCTGAAGGCAGTGCCCTAGGCAGAAAAAGTACATCGCCAGTGCGTGCCATCTAGGAGGGCACTCGGAATACATAAACCTCCGGAGGGTCCTGAGACGGAGAGCCGCCACCTGGGTACAGACGCAAACCAGCTCCTGACCGCCCTCCTCCAACGGGAGGCTCAGAACCCCAGCTGAGATCCAGCAATTCTATCTCCCCAGAAGAAATTCACCAACATCCACTTGATCATGGTGGCAAAGACAGAGGACGGGATCAGAGTGGCATCGAAAATTAGAAAATAGGTAGTAGGCCATCGGCCCTTCAAGCCAGCACCGCCATTCAATATGATCATATTGACCCAAGCTTTTTCCCCAAATCCCTTAGCCCTAAGAGCTAAAAGTAACTCTCTCGTGAAAACATCCAGTGAATTGGCCTCCACTGCCTTCTGCGTCAGAGAATTCCACAGATTCACAACTCTCTGGGCGAAAAGGTTTTTCCTCATCTCAGCCCTAAATGGCCAACGCCTTGTTCTTAAACTGTGACCCCTGGTTCTGGACTCCCCCAACATCGGGAACATTTGTCCTGCATTTACCCTGTCCAATCCTTCCCGAATTTCATATGTTTTCCTAGATCCCCTCTCATTCTTGTAAATTCCAGCAAATACAAGCACAGTCGACCCATTCTTTCATCATACGACTAGTCCCGTCATCACGGGAATTAACCTGGTGAACCTAGTCCCTCAATAGCAATAATGTCCTTCTTCAAATTAGGAGATCAGAATTGCACACAATAGTCCAGGTGCGGTCTCACCAGGGCCCTGTACAACTGCAGTAGGACTTCCTTGCTCTTAAACTCAAACCCATTGACTTTCTTCACTGCCTGCTGTACCTGCATGGTGACTGGTGTACAAGGACACCCAGGTCTCATTGCACCTCCCCTTCTCCTAATCTGACACCATTCAGATAATAATCTGCCTTCCCGTTCTTGCCACCAAAGTGGATAACCTCACTTGTATCCACATTATACTGCATCTGCCATACTTCTGCCCACACACCCAACCTATCCAAGCCACCCTGCAGCCTCATAGCATCCTCCTTGCAGCTCACACTGCCACCCAGCTTTTTGTTACCCGCAAAATTAGAGAGATTACATTTAATTCCCTCATCTAAATCATCAATATATATTGTAAACAACTGGGGTCCCAACATCCAGCCTTGTGGCACCCCACTAGTCACTGCCTGCCATTCTGAAAAGGAACAGTTAATCCCGACTCTTTGCTTCCTGTCTGCCAACCAGTTCTCTATCCATGTCAATACCCTACCCACAACACCATGTGCTTTAATTTTGCATACTAATCTCTTGTGTGGGACCTTGTCAAAGGCTTTTTGAAAGTCCAGATACACCACATCCACTGGCTCTCCCTTATCCATTCTACTTGTTACATCCTCAGAAAATTCCAAAAGATTAGTCAAGCATGAATTTCCCTTCATAAATGCATGTTGACTTTTGACTGATCCCGTCTCTGCAGATGGTGACACGGACCGCCAGGGGGAGTCCGGACGGAAGACGAGGGTGAGGACGTGTAGAGTGTGCACGAGCAGCCTGTACAGTATTCGCCTCTCAGCGCCACGGAACGGCACGCTAGGCATCTCGGGAAGGCAAGCTCATGTTGCGTGGGGCAGCTCTCGGGGAGGAACCCGGGCCGTAGGGCCTATGACCAATTGCATTGGAGCGGGGGTAAGCTGGGCCGGAATCACTCCATGCACACGCCTCTCCTCGATACCCACCCTCGCAACCGCAACACCCCCCCTCCCCCTGTGGAGCAGCTCCCTGACTGAAGGTGAACAAATTCCCAGCTTTCAGTAAATCGCGATAAAAGCCAGGCAACTCCCGCCCAGCGTATCGACTGATGCCCGCTACCGGGAGCTGTGTGCCCTCCTGGAGGCAGCGACCCTGGCAGGAAAAGTACGTCGCCAGCGCATGCCATCTCGGAGGACACTCGGAGTACATATACCTCCACAGGGTCCTGAGACGGAGAGTCGCCACCTGGGTATGGACACAAACCAGCGCCTGACCGCCCTCCTCCACCGGGAGACTCAGAACCCCTGCAGAGACCCAATGATTCTTCTCTCCCCAGAAGTTCACCGACCTCCTCTGGATCATGGTGACAAATAAAGAGGGCGGGACCAGAGTGGCCAGCTGGTGCCACAACATAGAGGCCACCAGCTGGTTTATGACCAATGCTCTCCCTCGGTAAGAGAGCACGAAGTGTGGTCCAAATCCGAACGCCTGCAGAGTCCCAAGAAGGTAGTCGTGCTCCACCGTGTCGAAGGCCTTCTCCTGGTCAAGGGAGGGAAAGGCGACTGACTGACCAGCCCCCTGGGACAGATGGATCAGGTCCCGGACCAGATGGATATTGTCCTAGATGGACCGGCCCGGGACTGTGTAGGATTGGTCTGGGTTGATCACTTGGGACATCACGGGACCCAGGCAATTCGCCAATGCCCGTGGAAGGACTTTGTATTCTGTGCTGAGGAGAGAGACCGGGCGCCAGTTCTTCAACAGGCGGAGATCGCCCTTCTTGGGCAGCAGAACAACGACTGCCCTGCACCACGAGAAGGGCATCTCCCCGGTCGCCAGGCTCTCCCCAAGGACCTTCAAAGAGTCACCCCCAAGGACATCCCAGAAGGCTCTAAGAAACTCCACCGTCAGCCCATCCAGTCCTGGAGACTTGTCCCCCTGAGCTGGTGCAGGGTAGCAGTCAACTCCTCCAGAGTTAGGGGATCATTGAGGGGCACAGCCACATCTTTGCACACTATGGGCAAGCCCTCCCACAGGACCCCCCACGCACCCCAGCTAGATGTACAGTATCTGCAGAGAGAGTCTCATAGAAAGACTGAACCGAGGCACCGATCCTCGCTGGGTCTGTGACAGATGAGCCATCATCCACAATGAGCTGCCTGCGGGCTCCTCGCCACTTCTCCAGAGAGAAGAAAAAGGGTGAAGCGCAGTCCAGATGGTGCAACATCTGGACTCGGGACCTCACAAACGCGCCTCGGGACTTCCTAAGCTGCAAGTCCCTAAGTGCTTGTTTCTTTTCCATATACTCACCCCACTCACACGAGTCCCCACCACGCCGACCCAGGCGAGACTCTAAGTCGAGCAGCTCTGTCTCAAGCCGTCCGATCCCGGAGTGTGTCTGACCCCGGGAGTGTGTGACGGGATGGGGTAAAGGGCTATTCACCCCGTGCCCGACCCTGAGACTGTGCGGAGGGAGAGTATCAGCGCACAGTGGAGCCAGGGTAATGTTGGGCTGTGTAAAGCCTGCAGCCGTGAGCATTTCACATCAAGCCACTAGTTGCTGCCCTTGAAAACTCAGTGACGGGGAGCAGCTGAACTTTCCATTTTAATATTGGTTGTTGATTATATTTTCTGTTAAACTTTAACATGGAATTGATCAAAGATTAAACACAATAAACACCTTCCATCAGCGAACACTGAGCTGGTACATCTGGGCTGTCAGAGCCCAGATTGTGGCGTGACCAACATGGCACAACTGGCCCCAGTGCCCCAATAGCACATCTGGCCCCAGTGGCCCCACGGCACATCTGGCCCCAGTGGCCCCACGGCACATCTGGCCCCAGTGGCCCCACGGCACATCTGGCCCCAGTGGCCCCACGGCACATCTGGCCCCAGTGGCCCCACGGCACATCTGGCCCCAGTGGCCCCACGGCACATCTGGCCCCAGTGGCCCCACGGCACATCTGGCCCCAGTGGCCCCACGGCACATCTGGCTCCAGTGGCCCCACGGCACATCTGGCTCCAGTGCAGCCCCATGAGGAAGCCTCGCCCCAGTTGATGGGCCAGTTACTGATGGCGGGATCACGGATGCTGCCCGGCCCACTGTACTTTCCACAGCCTGGCTGTAGTGTGGCACGGAACAGCATAGCACGCACACGGGAAGCAACACGCAGCCACGTTTCCTGGATGCGTGACGTGACATGCGAGCCCCCCCCCCGCACACGCCAGGCCTAGTGTGCAGACACGTGTAAACACGCTTGTGGTGAGGAGCGGGATGGGGCAGGAAGAGCAGTGAAGGAACAGGTTGCAACGTGTGGGAGAGACAGCGGTGGGGAGAGGAGGCAATCGGTGAGTCAGCGCCCTGGCATGCGGCTGTGTATATCGGCCTCACCGCGTGTACAACAGCCACACCCCTTGTACATGAACCCTATGGTGCATGTAGCACCCTCGGCAAGGCAGCACCGTACGGTGGCCAACAACACCGGGCGAGCGGCATTCTCTGTCCGTGGTGGTGAAACACCGGCTGCTCCATGGTCACGATGGGATTGATGGACGAGGTCAGTCATCACATTAACATGCAGTTATCACACGGTACAGTGCAGGACACGCGTGTAGACACGCCCACAACACTCGGTACTGAGCAGGTCACGTGTGTATAGACACACTCACAACACGCGGTACTGAGCAGGTCCGTGTGTATAGACATGCTCACAACACGCGGTACTGAGCAGGTCATGTGTGAATAGACACACTCACAACACGCGGTGCTGAGCATGTCACGTGTGTATAGACACGCTCACAACACGCGGTGCTGAGCAGGTCACGTGTGTATAGACACGCTCACAACACGCGGTACTGAGCAGGTCACGTGTGAATAGACACGCTCACACCACGCGGTGCTGAGCAGATCTGAACCCCTCCCTCTCCCCCTGGCTCTCTCCCTCCCCCTGTCCTCATCCCTCTGTCTCCTCCTCCCCGTGTCTCTCTCCCCCTTCATCCCCCCCCTCCCTCCATCCCCTTGCAGACCAGATTCTCAAGGCCGTTCAGCCCATCGATCTCGTTCTGTTCTCGCTGGATCAGCTCCCTCCCCTCACTGTGGACTTTCCTGTGCGATGGCCAAGTCAAACATGCTTTACCGCACAGGTATTTAACGAGAAGTCGAGACCATGAGTCAGATGCTGACACACCCACAGAGGTTCTGGGCTCGGGGGCTCCAGCACTAAACCTCTCCCCACAAGATCAGCGAGTGACTCAGACTGACCCTGTCCCAGCTTGTGAGGGAGGCTGGCGGCTAACGTCACGCCTGCCCAAACCTTCTCTGAGCAACACATTCCACAGGTCTCTGTCAAGTTGTGAAAGATAACACACATTTATAATCCGGTCTGTGTGTCTGTCCAGGCTCCTGCTCCATGCATTGGAACATTCTCACACATCTCCCTAGCACCACCAAAAAATGCCTCCCAGTAAAGATTTTGCCCAGACTCCAGCAACAACTGCCACCACTCCATCTCACCCACAAGGGCAGTTGTGTATTAAATTGTCCACTCCCAAAATAGAACAAGCTGTTATATAGCCGATTCACCCAAACACACACATCATGCCCCACGGTTTCAAACCCTCCCCCCACACTAACCACTAAACCTCCCGCCACACTTGAACCCCCTTGTCCATCTCGCCCCCACACCTCAACCCCACCCTCCACTATCTCTCACTCACCCCTCCCTCTACAACTCCCCTCCACATCTTGCCCCAAACCCACCCCCTCCTCACCACCCCAGCCCTCGTCCACCTCAACCCTCCCCCCTTCTGCCCCCACCTCAGACCCCCTCTTCCTCCCCCTCCCCCCACGTCTCTCTTCCTCCTCTACTCACATCCCCTGCACCCTCACACACACACACTCTCTACTCAACTCCCCGGCACTCCTTCCCCCCACCCTGTCCCTTCCCGTTCCTCTACCAACCCCTCCACTCACTCACTCACTCTCTACTCCTCCCCTCCCTCAGTTCCCCTCATTGCCCCCCTCATCTCTCCTCCCTCCCTCCCTCCACTCCCCTCTCCCTCAGACCCCCTAACCCCCCCCCCCCCCCCCCCCCCCCCCCGCCGCTCACCTTCATGTCGGTCATGATGGTCTGGAAGAGGCCGTCGAGTGCGCTGCAATCCTTCTCCACTCCCCCCGCGTCCATCTCCGCTGCCGCCCGGGGACCAGCTCCGGCAGCGCGGATCCCAGCGGCGGCGGCTCCGGCCCCTCGGACACCGGGACTGGCGGCGCTCAGACGCCGCTCGGACACATTGTATCAGAATGTAGCGAGCGGCAGCTCCCGCCTGTCTGTGTCTGTCTGTCTGTGTCTGACTCTCCCTCTCTCAGTCTCTCACTCCCTCTCTCCCCCTCAGTCTCCCCTCTCCCCCTCAGTCTCCCCCTCTCCTCTCGCTTCCTGACTGCGCTCTCGTTTCTCTTCACTCGCTCCCGGCTCCCATTTTCCTCCCGGGGCGGCGCTCGGTGCGGGCGGGGCGGAGCCCGACGTCCTCGGCTATTTCCGTCCCTTCACTTCGGGCGTTTCCGTCACCCCCCCCTCCTGTCTCTCTCCCCCCCCCCCCCCCCCCCCCAACACACACGGCACAGACCACCACCCCCCCCCCCCCCACCCTCTTCACCCCCACACACTCCTCACCCCCCACACACTCCTCCCCCCCCCCCCACACCGACTCCTCACCCTCCCTGGCACCGACCACTTCACCCTCACACCAATATCCCCTCCCCCACCCACCACACTCTTGGTGTCAGCCCTTCCCCGTAGCTCCCCCCCCCCCCCCCACCCTGACATTATTCACCCCCAGGTAGACAAAAGTACTGGAGAAACTCAGCGGGTGCAACAGCATCTATGGAGCGAAGGAAATTGGCAACGTTTCCTATACGAAATGTTTCCTATAGGAAACGTTGCCTATTTCCTTCGCTCCATAGATGCTGCTGCACCCGCTGAGTTTCTCCAGCACTTTTGTCTACCTTCGATTTTCCAGCATCTGCAGTTCCTTCTTAAACACTCTTCACCTCACCCCACCGAGATCGTTCACCCACCCCGACGCAGTAATTATTGGACAGACTCCCCCCTCCACCGTCCTGGTGACCAGTGTCCAGCGGTCAGTGAGTGTTGCAGGAGCTTTTGTGCCACCCTCTGCGCACCACCCTGGGTCTCTCCGGGGGGGGGGGGGGGGGGGGGGGGGGGGGGGGTCGGGGGAAGCAGTTCCCTGGGTGAGATCCTAACAAACATGGGGCAGACAGGGAGAACACACAAAGTATTTTACCCAGGGCAGGGGATCACCAGACGACACAGGTGAGAGGGGGAAAGATGCAATACAGACCCGAGGGGCATGTTTTTCACTCAGTGGGTGGTGGGTGTATGGAACAAGCTGCCAGAGGAGGTAGTTGAGACAAATACTGTAACAGCATTTAAAAGAGATTTAAGTTCACAAAGTAACTCAGCGGGTGAGGCAGCATCTCTGGAGAACATGGATGGGTGACGTTTTGGATCGCAACCCTTCAGACTGGGAGGTGAGAGGCAAAGAAGAGGGGAGGACAAAGCTGGAAGAACGGAGAGGTAGGTCGAAGCGCAGCAGATGGAGCAAACGTGGAGCAAACGTCTCGACCCGAAACGCCACCGTTCCTCTAGGGATGCTGCCTGACCCGCTGAGTTACTCCAGCTTTGTGTGTTTATCTTAGGTAATGGGTGGACGCAGGTGAGGTCAAGGTCCACATTCCCCCATAACCTCCAACAACTAGCATCCGTGACCCTGGGTGCAGCGGCCCTGACCTTGTTCAGCTGCCCATGGCGCTGTGTGTCGGACCCGCGCTAGCTGTGTGGACTGCGAACAGAGGGTTGGTCATCTGTAGTTGGGCCAGATTAAAGGTGTCAGGGTGGCAATTACTGTAAATGACAGCTGGAGTCAGAACAGACAAACTATGGACACGGGAGGGGGTGGAGAGGAGGAGGGGAGGGGGAGGTGAGATGGGGGGAGTTGGAGGGGGGGGGGGGCGTATAGAGGGTAGGAGAGACGAGGAGAGGAGGAGGAGAGGTGGGGGGGGGGGGGGGGGGGGTGAAGGTAGTAGAGAGGGAAGGGGGAGAGTCGAGAGAGGTAGAGAAAGGGAGATAGAAAGAAACAGACACAGAGAGAGCTTAGAGTTAATTCAGTACAAAGTAACAAAGGATTTAAACAATGTGACGTTTCCAGCATGTTCTGTTGTTGTTGATGCAGCCACTGAATGCCAACACATTGCCGCTGCAGCCTCACCAGCAGCCGGTAGAGATAATCAAACTTGCCAACTCGCAGCCTGGAGCACGTTCAGTGCCAACCGCGTGTGGATAT
>NC_073397.1:1684454-1714454 GCF_028641065.1 Leucoraja erinaceus
AAAAGCTAACGATACATACAAGATAAAATATTAAAAGATAAACAACTAAAATAAATATCATGAAAATAGCACGCATAAACACCCAACCCTCCATCCTCTGTCGATTTCACAGTTACCACAGTCCCTTAGTATGTATTGCCCCTGCGTTCCTTGGCGGCTACATTTAGTGCTTTTATAGCAGTGGGGTAAAAACTGTTTTTTAGTCTGTTCGTCCTTATAGATCTGTACCGTCTGCCTGACGGCAACAGTTCAAACAGGGAGTGACCGGGTGGGAAATGTCCTTTATGATACTCTGGGATTTTTTGATGCAGCGGGAACTGTGTAAGTCCTCCAAGGTAAGGAGAGGGCAGCCGACAATCCTCTGGGCGTTGTCAATGGCCCTCTGGAGCGCTTTCCTCTGAGCCGCTGTGCAGCTGGTGTACCACACGCATACACAGTATGTTAGTATGCTCTCAATGGAGCACCGATAAAAGGACAGCAGCAGTCTCTGGGTGATGTTATTCTTCCTGAGCACCCTCAGGAAGTGCAGTCTCTGCTGGACCTTTTTCAGCAGCGCAGAGGTGTTCACTCCCCACGTCAGGTCCTCCTCAATATGGATTCCCAGGAAGCGGAAATCCGCCACCCTCTCCACACAGTCCCCTCTGATAATCAATGGTACCATGTCCGTTTTATTCTTCCTGAAGTCTATTATTAATTCCTTTGTCTTTAAGGTGTTGAGGAGCAGGTTATTTTCTTCACACCACACTGTCAGCTGCTCCACCTCATCCCGGTAGGCGTACTCGTCCCCCCCGGAGATGAGTCCCACCACCGTAGTGTCATCCGCAAATTTGACAATGATGTTGCTGTGGTGGGCGGGGGTGCAGTCATGTGTGTAGATGGTGTAGAGCAGGGGGCTCAGTACGCAGCCCTGTGGAGAGCCGGTACTGAGGCTGAGGGCCGTGGATGTATGATGGCCCACTCTGACTCTCTGGCTGCGACCCGACAGGAAGCTATTTATCCACATGCAGGTGGAGTGTGGAAGTCCCAAGTTCCCCAGTTTGTCCACCAGTTTGTGGGGAAGGATGGTATTAAAAGCAGAGCTGTAGTCCACAAAGAGCATCCGCACGTAGCTCCCCTGCTGCTCCAGGTGAGACAGTGCAGCATGGAGAGCTGTGTCTACAGCGTCCTCTGTAGATCTATTTGCTCTGTACGCAAACTGGTGGGGGTCAAAGCTTCGGGGCAGGAGTGATGTGATATGACCCTGACCAGTTTTTCAAAACACTTCATCACCACTGGTGTGAGTGCGACTGGCTGGTAGTCGTTGAGGCTGGAGATGTTGGTTTTTTTGGGCAAGGGGACTATGGTGGAGGACTTCAGACAGGGTGGAACAGTGGACTGGGCCAGAGACTGGTTAAAAATCCTCGTAAAGACACCAGCCAGCAGCCAGCCATCACTACAGGGAGTTGTGAGGGCGGCACACAGCACATCACTGGCAACTGTCTCCCGGCCATTCAGGACATTTTCCACCAGCGGTGCCTGCAGAAGGCACACAGCATCATCAAGGACCACAGCCACCCAGCACACAGACTTGTTACCGTCAGGCACACAATACAAGAGCATGGCTGCATAGAAACATAGAAAATAGGCCCTTCGAGCCTGCACCGCCATTCAATATGATCATGGCTGATCATCCAACTCAATATCCCGTACCTGCCTTCTCTCCATACCCCCTGATCCCCTTAGCCACAAGGGCCACATCTAACTCCCTCTTAAATATAGCCAATGAACTGGCCTCAACTACCTTCTGTGGCAGAGAATTCCACAGATTCACCACTCTCTGTGTAACTCTCTGCACGCATCACCAGACTTAAGAACAGTTTTTACCATCAGGCCATCAGGCTTCTGAACTCATAAACACATCATATATGTTGATTATTTTATTTATTATTGTCTTTTGCCGCCATTGTCACTTTTATCTTATCTTTTTTAATCTTATTTTTTATCCTTGTAATATCATTGCTGAGGTGACCCGTTGTAGCGGGCAGTGGCGGACTGGCCAGGGGACCTGATGAAGTGATGGCAAGAGGGCCCCTGTTAAATGATACCATTGTAGTTGTGGGTGGGCCCCCTTTGTCTCCTGGCAACCAATATTTTTAGACTCAGTCCGCCACTGGTAGCGGGCGACACGGTGGCGCAGCGGTACAGTTGAGCGCCAAAGACCCAGGTTCAATACTGACTACGGGTGCTGTCGTACAGAGTTTGTACGTTCTCCCCATGACCTACGTGGATTTTTCTCCGGGTACTCTGCTTTCCTCTCACACTCCAAAGACATACAGGTTTGTAAGTTGATTGGCTTGGGATAAATGCAAATTGTCCCTAGTGTGTGTAGGATAGTGTTAATGTGCGGGGATCGCTGGTCGGTGCGGACTCAGTGAGCCGAAGGGCCTGTTCCCGCGCTGTCAAGTCAAGGTTATTCGTCACATACGAATACGAGATGTGCAGTGAAATGAAAAGAGTATCTCTAAACTGTATCTCTAAACTAAATTAAACTAAAGATTCTCTTCCCCTGTCATTCACCGGGACGGTCCGCCCCTTCCTGCGCCATCTCATCTTTACTGGAGCTGAGGACGTCCCGGAATTTTCCAACCGGACACAATTTTCGGAGGGACCCGAAGCAGCCCAGCGTCGACCAGACCAGCCCTAAGCAGCCCCTAAGCAGACCCAGCCCAGAGTCAGAGACCCAGCCCAGCCCAGAGTCAGAGACCCAGCCCAGCCCAGCGTCAGAGACCCAGCCCAGCGTAAGAGACCCAGCCCAGCCCAGCGTCAGATACCCAGCCCAGCGTCAGAGACCCAGCCCAGCCCAGCGTCAGAGACCCAGCCCAGCCCGGCGTGGGAGACCCAGCCTAGCCCAAAGTCGGAGACCCAGCCCAGCCCAGCGTCGGAGACCCAGCCCAGCGTCAGAGACCCAGCCCAGCGTCAGAGACCCAGCCCAGCGTCAGAGACCCAGCCCAGCCCAGCGTCAGAGACCCTGCCCAGCCCAGTCAGAGATGTTGCCAAACGGAATGCGGAGACTCTGATCCCAGCGGAGGAGAATGACCAGCGACCAGTGCCCGCTGTGAGTCCCCATCACACCACCAATTCCAGCCACTATCCCTCTGGTCCCCCTCGCTGGCTCTTCCACCCTCCCCCATGTTACCCCCCCTCCCCCATGGCTCTTTCCCCATCTTTTCTCCGAGCACACTCCTCCCCCCCCGCCCCCTCCTCCCCCACAACCGCCCCTGCCCACACCTCCCGCCCCCCCACAACCCCCGTCCACAACATCTCTCGCCCCTCCTACCCCACTCCCCGTCCACACACATCCCTCCTCCCCTCCCACACATGAAGAGGAGGGGGAGGGATTGCTGGGGGATGATGGGAAATGAGCCGAGCCTGCACAGTTAGGGGCTATGGGTGAGTGGTGAAAAATTGTGTTGGGGAAAGGGTTGCGTTGGGGACCAGGCGGGGTGGGAGATTGCAACCTTCACGTGATCCGCCCTGTTTCGACAAATGCAATCAACCCGGTGTGCACAATCAAATAGAACAAGTTGTCTTACAACTTTAGGCTGTGCACGCTGTACGCAAGAAGAAGAAGTAGGGGACCAGGCCTCCCGTGTGACTGAGACCCAACAGGTCCCACAGCCTAGTATTATATTAGAACTAGTACTAAGTAAAAAGCAACAAGACACACACCCACATAAAATAAAATGTAACATATACATCCACCACAGTGGAATCCACATTCCTTACTGTGATGGAAGGTAATAAAGTTCAATCATTTTCCTCCTTTGTTCACCCATAGTCGGGGCTTTAGAATCCTCCACAGTTGCCGACGGTCCGATGTCCGAAGCTCTCTCGTCGGGGTGATGGAAACCCCGGCATCGGGACGGACATAAATACTCTGTGGCATGGAGCTCCCGAGTTGGCCTCTTCTTATTGTAGACCGCGGGCTTCACGGTATTAAAGTCCACAGGCCCCACGGTTGGAGCTCTCCACAATCCTCGGCAAAGGATTGCAGCTCCCGATGTTAAAGTAGCGCGCCACGCCCGCATCTTGAAACGTTGTTAGGCTGCAGGGGAGACGGAGATGCGAGACGCAGAAAAATCGCATCTCCATCGAGGTAAGTGACTGGAAAATGTTTCCCCCAATCTCCCCCCACATAAAACATACCAGGAAACATTGAAACAAACATTTAAGACATACGTAAAATAATAAAAACAGAGAAGGGGCGAGACAGACTGTTGGCGAGGCGGCCATTATGGGCGCACTGACCACATTGGCCTGTATTTCACTCTCCCCACTCTCCCTCGCTTTGTTGCCACTCTCTGCTGATGTTGCTCGGGATTTAACTCAGATTGCCATCGTCTGTGGGTAACTTTTGTGGTCATTGGTCAAGTGGTGGGCAGCTCTGCCCTCTGCTGGGCGCAGAACATACTGCAGGCTGACTGGCCATGGTCACATCGATGGGATTCCAATCTGCTCTAAGCATCACTGCTCACTCCCTCCCCTTCTGTCTCTGGTCGTTTATCATCATCATCATCATCATAATAATACTTTATTAGCCAAGTATGTTTTGCAACATACGAGGAATTTCATTTGCCATACAGTCATACCAATAAAATGCAACAGAACACACAAAATACATTTCAACATAAACACCCACCACAGTGACTCCTCCACATTCCTCACTGTGATGGAAGGCAAAAAAAAAAAGTTCAAACTCTTTCCTTCTTTGTTCTCCTGCGGTCGGGGGCCTCGAGCCTTCCGTTGACGGGGCGATCTTGGCTCCCGTAGCCGGGGGCGTTTCGGCCCTCACGTCGGGGCGATCAAGCTCCTGCATCGGGGGGATCTCAGCTCCTCCGCACCGGGCGATCTGACCCCGGGTCAGGGCTGGTCGAAACCTTCTGCGTCATTTGGAGCTTCCCGACATCGGTCTCCACCCGAGACGTCGATTCCAGGCAACGGATCATAGGCTCCACGGTGGGGCTCAAAGTCAGTCTCGAGCAAGGCCGCCAGCTCCATGATGTTAGGCCGCAGAGGGACTGGAGATACGATCCGGAAAACGATCGCATCTCCGGCAAGGAAAGAAATTGAAAAAAAAACCCTCCCCCACGCCCCAAATAAAAACAAATCAGAGAACATTAATACATGCTTTTAAAACATACTAAAAACAACACAAAAAGAGAAAAAGATGAACTATTGGCGAGGCTGCCATCGTCCAGCGCCCCCTGGTGATGTCTGATTATATATCTTCAGCGATGGTCAGTGCGGCTCCAGGCAGCAGGGTCACTGCGAAGGGCAGTGAATGTGAACTCGTTACACCTGAGCTCAGTGCCACCTCTCCCTGTAACCCCCACACAAACCAACCTCCCTTCCATTGACTCCATCTACACCTCACGCTGCATCGGCAAGGCCAGCAGCATCATCAAGGACATGTCTCACTGCGGTCCTCACCCAAGAGGTACAGGTGTATGAAGAGAGAGAAGAACAAAGAGCTTTTTATTGCCATCTGTCCCAGACAGATCAATGACATTCTTACTGGCAGCAGCACAACAGAATTTGTAAATATAGTACACTGTAAATAATGTAATAACCAGGAAGAAATGTTCAGTGTGTACATATACACGCACACACACATAAATACACATAAAAAAACTATAATAGTGCAAAAAGACCAAACCAAGTATGTAGTTCAGAGCTTATTTGAGATTGTAGTGTTTAATAGCCTGATGTCTGTAAGGAAGAAGCTGTTCCTGAACCTGGACGTTACAGTTTTCAGGCTCCTGTACCTTCTTCCCACCTCCAGATTCATGGACAGTTTCTTCCCAGCGGCTATCAGGCAACTGAACCATTTTATCACCAACTAGAGAGCGGTCCCGAGCTACCATCTTCCTGAAGAACGGTCCTGACCCGAAGCATCACCCACCCTTTTTCTCCAGAGAGGAGCCACGGTGGCGCAGCGGTAGAGTTGCTGCCTTACAGCGCTTGCAGCGCCAGAGACCCGGGTTCAATCGCAACTACGGGTGCTGTCTGTACGGAGTTTGTACGTTCTCCCCGTGGCCGCGTGGGTTTTCTCCGAGATCTTTGGTTTCCTCCCACACACCAAAGACGTAATTAGCTCGGTATTAGTGTAAATTGTCCCTGGAATGTGTAGAATAGTTTTAGTTGACAGAAATCACTGGTAGGTGCGGCCTTGGTGGGGCAAAGGGCCTGTTTCTGTGCTGCAACTCTACAGAGATGCTGCCTGGCATGACCCAGCCTTATTACTGCAGCATTTTGTCTCTTTGATATTAACGGGCATCTGCAGTTTGTTGTTTCTACTATCTACCTCATTAAAGACACTTGGACTATCCTTATTCTGACTTTACTGGACTTTACCTTGCACTAAACGCTATTCCCTTTATCCGATATCTGTACACTGTGGACAGCTTGATTGTAACCATGTCCAGTCTTTCCGCTTACTGGATAGCATGCGACGAGCAGGCTTTTTGCTGCAGCTCGGTACACATGACAATAAAGTGAAACAAAGCTGGGATGGTGACCCCTCAGCCTCCACACTGTTGCCAGGGGAACCACCCTCACTGTCTAAACTCCATAAACCCCAGCAAAGCTTGTAAACATCCACAAGACTTCCTCTCACGCTGCTGAACCTGCCAGGATCTGCTGGCCCTGAACTTTGCAAGAACGCACGTTGAGCTGCAGCTCGATCGTTGGGTTGAGTGAGACCCTCACAGTCACGATGGCCACTGTTGCCATGACTCCTGCCCTGATCCACAGTGAGCCAGGGAGCTGGGGACAGCCGGTGGCAACATCTCAGTCCCCACAGTCACAGTGTGGGTCACCACTCACAGCCGCCCTGCTCTTCCCAGCCGCTCGCTGGAGGAACATAAACTCACGGCAGGAAGTTAGACCCACAACGTCAGCACAATCAGCCTTTTAATGACTGAGTAATCATTAACACAGTGGCAGTCTGCTATTCCACAAAGGCCAATTCAGTCTTCAATCACAGTAGTGCAACCCGTAGTGAGAACAAGCATGTATTTGTCCTCTTGCTTGTCTTCCTTCACCTGTCCCTCGACCCACTGTGTGGCTGGCTGGGCACATAGTCTCCAAACGCACCCACCATCAGGGTAGTTCAGCCCAGAGAGATATCGCACCAGCTCTTTACTGTGGCCATTCTACCCATCCTGTCCGTGCCAGCAGCTGCTGGTTTACACCAAAGATAGACAGTGTTGGACCCCAACAGTCCTTTCAGGTGAGGCAGAGGTCCACTTGCACCTCCTCCAACCTCATCGACTGTATCCACTGTTCCAGGTGTGGACTCCTGTATATCGGCGAGACCAAGCGCAGGCTCGGCGATCGTTTCGCTGAACACCTCCGCTCAGTCTGCCTAAACCTACCTGATCTCCTGGTTGCTCAACACTTTAACTCCCCCTCCCATTCCCAATCTGACCTTTGTGACCTGGGCCTCCTCTATTGTCAGGACAGCACCTCATATTTCGCTTGGGTAGTTTACATCCAGCGGTATGAACATTGACTTCTCTAACTTCAAGTAGCCTCTGCATTCCCTCTCTCTCCATCCCCTCCCCCATCCTTGTTCTCCAACTAGTTTCACTGTCCTGAATGATTTTACTGTGTGTCTGCCTCGTTGTCACTCTCCCCATAGCTAGTAATGAACCACTCTACAGTCCAGTCCCTTATCATCGTCTGCTTTGATCTGTTGTTTTCAAGATTCAATTTAATTGTCACATGTGGAGTTGTCCGTTAAAGAACGAGGCAGACACGAAGTTTGTCCGAAATACTGGTTCTTTATTCTACACTAATTCTCCTCACTCGCCTTAAATACGCCCCAGAGGCACCAGTGACCAAACCCTGCCCCCCTACCTCTCGTCACCAGGCCATGTGACCCCCCCCCCCCCCCCCCCCAAGAGCCGAAGGTTACGTGCAGTGCGTGGACCATCACCCAGTGCCGCCACATTACCCTACCCAGAACCGGAGGCACAAAAATGATCGGGCAGCCGCACGAGGCGGCCGGACCTCACGTGTACGTCCCCACGCAAAGGTTTATTTTCTGGTAAGGACGAAGTAGGTGGGACCCGAGATGGCGGACGCGAGATGGCGAGGTTATTTTTACCCGCGATGTAGCGGATGTCCATCGTGTGTCCATCAGGCGTTGGAATGCCTGTGCCTGATATGGCCGAAGGGCAAACGCACAAAGCCCGAAGGGGGTGATGATAGCAGTTTTGGGCACATCTTCTGGTCGCACGGGGATCTGATTGTACCCCCTGACTAGTTCGATTTTAGAGAAGAATTTAGCTCCAGCCAGATGGGCAGAGAAGTCCTGAATGTGTGGGACGGGGTACTGGTCTGCGATGGTGGTGTCATTCAGCCGGCGGTAGTCACCACAAGGCCTCCAGCTGCCGGAGACCTTGGGCACCATGTGTAAAGGGGAGGCCCATGGGCTGTTGGATCGCTGGACCATTCCCATTGCTTTCATCTTTTGGAACTCCGCCTTCACAAGCCGGAGTTTGTTGGGGGCCAGTCTGCGGGCGCAGGCGTGAAGCGGTGGTCCTGAAGTCAGAATGTGATGTTGGACCCAATGCTTCGGGTTGATCAAGTCGAACAGAGGGGTCAGGATAGCCGGGTACTCTGCCAAACGTTGTGCACAGATATTGTCCACCACTGCCACCAGGTTGCGAATTGGCACAGCAGACGCAGCAGGGCCAAGGAGATTGCCTCGAGCATAGAAGCGTGAACAAGGCGCAGTCTCCTCACGTGCACCAGCAGAGATTGTGCCCGGAGAAAATCTGCACCCAACAATGGCTGGGTCACGTCTGGCCAAGAAAAGTGGCAGGCGCCAAGTATCACAGGTATAGTGCGGACCATTCGCAGCAGTCAACAAGGGCCCCCGCTTACTGGCACACATGCCCATCCACGCTGACCTCGGCCCCCGTATCAACCAAAAATCTTCTGCCCGAACGCCAGTCCCAGGCTTAAAGGCGACGAACTTTGCCAACCGATGCGGTGATTACCGGTGGCCGGCCCCAGCGTTTCCCAGAAACACACAGGGTGGGCGGCATTGGCCAGTGGCTGAGCCTCAACGCTGGTGGTAAAAGCACCACACCCCTTTAATGATTTCCCTTTAAGGACTTCCACTTTAAGGGCAGGCTCCAGATGCTCCGTGGAGCCCCTGGTTGGCGTGGCTCTAGGACTCTGTGGACACCCGACCCAGCGCGCCCACTTCCTGCCGTCTGGACAGCCACAGCTCGGCGGCACGCTCCGCTAGAGCCCGGGGGTTTTCAAAACGTACCCCTATGAGGAGGGGGCGGATGTCGTCTGGAAGCTGTTGCAGGTCGGCACATTGAAAAAGCATGCGGTCATCCATGTGTGAGAGCATCTCACTCATTAGGGCCGAGCCCACCCATGTTGTAAATGCGGGCCGCTCGCTCCATCCGACTGAGGCCAAAGGTAAGTAAGTAAGTTTTATTTATATAGCACGTTTTAAGTCAACTCGCATTGACACCAAAGTGCTTTACATAAATTAAATAATATGTTTCCATTACAAACCATAGAAAAAGGTTTAAAAAGAATGAATAAAATGGACACAACACATTATATTGTTCAACACAAACGTCCCCCCACAGCAGAATCAAAAATTTCCACTGTGGGGAAAGGCACCAGAAAGTGAAGTCCTCTTCCTCTGTGAAACACCCGAGGTCGGGGCCCATTTGTGGCCGTGCAGCCAGTCCGATGATTTTCAGGGCCCTCTTGCCGTGAAGATGGAACTTCGGCGTCGGGTGAAACATTCCTCAACGGCTTGGAAAAGTCTGGAGCGGCTGCCTCCTCCCTGGAGACCGGGGCACTTGTAGACCTCCGGACGCGCCGGTTGGAGCTCCGACCCCGGCGAACTCGAACCCTGGCTCTGCGGCGCTCCAAATCCAGCGCCGCCCGCGGCCGGACGCCCGCAGCCCCAGCTCCGCCACGCTCCGGAGCTTACTGCACGGCGACCCGGCAAGGCATCGCCCGCTCCGTGTTGGTATCCCAGCGCTGCGCCACCACCGCCGAAGCTGTAGTCCCGGCCGGTCCCGACAGGAAATGCCGCTCCATTCTCGATGTTAGACCGCGAGGACGGGGCGAAGAAGAAGCTTGGAGGGATGCTGCCTCTCCGACCAGGTAGGTGACTAAGAAATAAAGTTTCCCCTTTCCCCACCCCCACCCCCCACATAGAAGACCTCCACTACCATTTTTTAACAGGACTTAAAATTTAAAAAGGTGTAGAGACGGACTGTGGGCAGGCTGCCATACACAGACGGCGCCCACTCCCACACATCCGCCATTTTTAATAGTACGGAGCAGCAACGGCTTCAGGCTGCCATTGTTATCGGCCGCTGGTGGATTGCTGCAGGAAGGGGATGATTCGCCCGGCCGTTTCTTGGTTGAGTGCGCCTATCACATAATGGTAGCGGGTCTCATCGTTTGTTACCCCACGAATGAAGAACTGTGATTCGGGCTGCTGAAACCATACCTACGGCTGGGTGGTCCAGAAGGTCGGCAGCTTCAGGGCAACGGCGCTGAGTTGGTCCTGGTCATCGTCGTTGGCGGCGGCGAAGGGTTGGGTTTTGGCGCGGCACATTTTTCTTCCAGAATATCTATTCTGGACGTCGGGGGTCACCAAATGTAGTGGACGTGGAGTTGTCCGTTAAAGAATGAGGCAGACACGACATTTGTCCGAAATACTGGTTCTTTATTCTACACTAACTCTCCTCACTCACCAACACGTGCTCAATTAACCCTTAAATACTCCCCAGGGGCACCCGTGACTGAACCGTGACCCCTACCTCGTCACTGGGACACGTGACCCCCCAAAGAGCCGAAGGTTATGTACAGTGCGTGGGTCATCACCCAGTTCTGTCACATGTACCAATTAAGGTACAGTGAAATTTGAGTTGCCATACAGCCATACCAAGTAAAAAGCAAAAATACACAGCACATAAAATAAAGTTTAACATGAACATCCACCACAGTGGAATCAACATTCCTCACTGTGATGGAAGGCATTAAAGTTCAGACATCTTCCTCCTTTGTTCACCCGTGGTCGGGGCCTTTGAATGGGGCCGTTGCGGACAGTCCGCTGTTCAAGCCCTCGCGTCGGGATGATCGAAACTCCGACGTTGGAACGGATCGGAACACTCCGCGGCATGGAGCTTCTTACCGGACACCGCTGCTTCACGGTGTTAAAGTCCACAGGCCCCGCGGTCTGAGCTCCAACACTGGCGGTCCTCGGCAAAAGATCCCAGGCTCCGCAATGGTAAGTCCGCACCGCACCTGTGGCTTGAAGCTCCGGGCCGGTCTCCGAGAAAGGCCGCACCACTCCACGTTGTTAGGCTGCAGGGCGGGGGCGGAGATGCAACACGGAGAAAACTTGTATCACCATCGAGGTGAGTGACTGAAAGTGGATGGGTGACATTTCTGGTCGAGATCCTTCTACCACTCTCCCTCACATCTCATGGGATTTTGTTATGCCCTTCTGTTTAGGACCTTGTCTAAATCCAGGCTTAACTCCACACACAACACATGGTACCTCCTATCCTCAGGGAATAATCCAGGGAAGTGGCCAGTTGTCACATCAGACCTGACACACTCCTAACAGTTAAACAGTTTCTTTTCTTCGGTATTCACCAAGGAGAAGGATATTGAATTATGTGAGGTAAGGGAAACAAGTAGAGTAGCTATGGGAACTATGAGGATCAAAGAAGAGGAAGTACTGACACTTTTGAGAAATATAAAAGTGGATAAGTCTCCAGGTCCGGACAGGATATTCCCTACGACATTGAGGGAAGTTAGTGTAGAAATAGCAGGGGCTATGGCAGAAATATTTCAAATGTCATTAGAAACGGGAATAGTGCCGGAGGATTGGCGTACTGCTCATGTTGTTCCATTGTTTAAAAAGGGGTCTAAGAGTAAACCTAGCAATTATAGACCTGTTAGTTTGACGTCAGTGGTGGGCAAATTAATGGACAGAATACTTAGAGATAATATATATAAGCATCTGGATAAACAGGGTCTGATTAGGAACAGTCAACATGGATTTGTGCCTGGAAGGTCATGTTTAACTAATCTTCTTGAATTTTTTGAAGATGTTACTCGGGAAATTGATGAGGGTAAAGCAGTGGATGTTGTGTATATGGACTTCAGTAAGGCCTTTGACAAGGTTCCTCATGGAAGGTTGGTTAAGAAGGTTCAATGGTTGGGTATTAATGGTGGAGTAGCAAGATGGATTCAACAGTGGCTGAATGGGAGATGCCAGAGAGTAATGGTGGATGGTTGTTTGTCAGGTTGGAGGCCAGTGACGAGTGGGGTGCCACAGGGATCTGTGTTGGGTCCACTGTTGTTTGTCATGTACATCAATGATCTGGATGATGGTGTGGTAAATTGGATTAGTAAGTATGCAGATGATACTAAGATAGGTGGGGTTGCGGGTAATGAAGTAGAGTTTCAAAGTCTACAGAGAGATTTATGCCAGTTGGAAGAGTGGGCTGAAAGATGGCAGATGGAGTTTAATGCTGATAAGTGTGAGGTGCTACATCTTGGCAGGACAAATCAAAATAGGACGTACATGATAAATGGTAGGGAATTGAAGAATGTAGGAGAACAGAGGGATCTGGGAATAACTGTGCACAGTTCCCTGAAAGTGGAATCTCATGTAGATAGGGTGGTAAAGAAAGCTTTTGGTGTGCTGGCCTTTATAAATCAGAGCATTGAGTATAGAAGTTGGGATGTAATGTTAAAATTGTACAAGGCATTGGTGAGGCCAATTCTGGAGTATGGTGTACAATTTTGGTCGCCTAATTATAGGAAGGATGTCAACAAAATAGAGAGAGTACAGAGGAGATTTACTAGAATGTTGCCTGGGTTTCAGCAACTAAGTTACAGAGAAAGGTTGAACAAGTTAGGGCTTTATTCTTTGGAGCGCAGAAGGTTAAGGGGGAACTTGATAGAGGTTTTTAAAATGATGAGAGGGATAGACAGAGTTGACGTGGAAAAGCTTTTCCCACTGAGAGTAGGGAAGATTCAAACAAGGGGACATGACATGAGAATTAAGGGACTGAAGTTTAGGGGTAACATGAGGGGGAACTTCTTTACTCAGAGAGTGGTAGCTGTGTGGAATGAGCTTCCGGTGAAGGTGGTGGAGGCAGGTTCGTTTTTATCATTTAAAAATAAATTGGATAGTTATATGGATGGGAAGGGAATGGAGGGTTATGGTCTGAGCGCAGGTATATGGGACTAGGGGAGATTATGTGTTCGGCACGGACTAGAAGGGTCGAGATGGCCTGTTTCCGTGCTGTAATTGTTATATGGTTATATGGTTATAAATCAGCCCTGATTTATCTGTGCCATCTCTGGGCTTCGTACCAACTTCTCCAATGGATTCCAAACCTTTGGTCAACACCAAAGTCCAACAGGTGCCACGAGAGAGAGACCTCTGACGCTGAGATCTGGAGCAAAACAACAGCTTGCGAGAAACTCAGTGGGTCAGGCGGCATCTGTGAGGACAGAAGGATGGTTGACGTTACGCCTTTAGACCCGGTCATGATGACCATTCCTCGTCCCCACAGATGCTGCCCACCAGGCTCAGGAACTGCTTCTCCCTCTCTGTCATCAGGCTTCTGAATGGTCCTCCCATAATCTAGGGCACCGTCTGATTCACCTCCACCCCATTAAACTTCTGTCCATTGGTTCTTGATTGCCCTGCTCTGGGTAAAAGGCTGTACATTCAACAGACTGTCCACTCTCTCCACAGATGCTGCCTGCCTGCCTGCCCTGTTGTGTTCCTCCAACACTGTGTGTTGTAACAGAAGCTGGGCTTGGCTGTGTTGGCCAGCCGTGGGGAGCAGGATCAAGCTCCCTGCGAGTCCTCACCTTGCTGCCTGCCCACCTGCCCGCCATTAACACCAGCCGACAGCTGCCAGCAGTGATGGAAATGGGGGGTGAAGGTGGGGGTGGGGGTACGCAGGGATAAGACGTTCCCCTACATTTCAGTTTCCAGTTTCCATCCTGTGCGTGAATTCGCTACTTAATCCAAGGGCGAGCGAACACGCGCAACGATCACAGAGTGGAATTGGTGACATTTCGGGTCGAGACCCTTCTTCAGACTGAGTCGGGGAAAGTGGAACAAGAGATCTAGACGGTACTAAGGACAAATGAATGGAAGATATGCCTATATCTCCTGTTTCCTTTTCCCTTGACAGTCAATCTGAAGAAGGGTCTTGACCCAAAATGTCATCTATTCTGCTCCATCATTGTTGCTTTTGTCCGTCTGTCCGCGCGTCCACTCCCTCTTGGTGCCGACGCTTCTCCCCTCAGACTCCGCCAAACAAACACACACAGCATGTCCGGCAGATCAGTGCGGGCCGAGACCAGGAGCAGGGCGAAGGATGACATCAAACGGGTCTTGGAGCTATCGAAAAAGTACGGAAATGGTAAGGGGGAAATTAAAACAAAACACCCAAAGGAAATAGATGTTTAACAAAAAAAAGGGGGGCCAGTGATCGCTCCATGCCCGTGTCGGAGGTAAAGGGTGAGGCCCCGCCCCCCCCCCCCCCCTGAGAGAGGATGGCCCCGCCCCCGCCCCCTGAGAGAGGATGGCTTGAGTGGGTGCAGAATTTAATGGAGCTCCTTCCAAATGGCAATATTTTGTACTAGACTAAGTGGGACCTGTTGGGCTCCATGTTCACACGGGAGGGCTGGTCCCCCATCGCAATATTCCACCTCTCCATCAATTCTAATGTTGGTGGCCAGTGGGGAGGTGGGGGATTTCTGGAGCGCTAGTATGGGTGTTGTGGGCCAAAGTCTGGTTTCCAGAGGGATAGTATGAACATTGTGGGCCGAATGGATTCTTGGGCTGGCAGCTCAGTCACTCAGATCTGATGGGCTGGCAGCTCAGAAACCGCCAGAAATTCTGCCCAAAACAGGTGAGAGACTCTGTGAGAGAGAAGGGGGGGGGGGGGGGGGGAGGGTGGAGAATCAATTTTAGACATTTTTCATCTATTTATGCAGATCACGGCAATGCAGGAGGAAAGTCTATCTTGGCCTGGATCTCACAGGGAGCCAATGAAGGCTGGGGTGAGGTTTAATACTTGCAGGGGGAATACTTACTGATGGGCCGAAGGGACTCCTTCTGGGCTAGTACAAGCCTGATGGGCCGAAGGGGCTCTTAAAAATAATCTCAGTGAAAGGCACTTTTTCGGGACTTTTCCTGGCCTTGCACAGGCCTTTTGGACCAAAATGTTGCTCCTGGGCTAATACAGATTTTGGGCAAAAGGGACTGATTTCTTGGCTAATAGGAGCCTTGTGGGTCGAAATTAGTGGTTTCAGGCAGCCAAACAACTCATTTAATTTCATTTCCATTTCAAATTCAAGCACAGGGCAGGCCAAACAGATTGCATTTTCATTTCATTTCCATTTCCATTTCAGTTTCAAGCACAGGGCAGGCCAAACAGCTCATTGCATTTTCATTTCATTTCCATTGCCATTGCAGTTTCAAGCACAGGGCAGGCCAAACAACTAATTTCATTTTCATTAACGGCTAACAAATCATTTATTGCAAGTACATTGCAGACTCACAGTTCAGTTGATTCATAGTTTAGAATGAGTTGTGGCCTCTCCCTCGCAATCTTGCAGAGTGACTGAGCCTGTCCAGGCATCCGGGTTTTTATAGTCCCTCCCTCGGAAGGTGCGTTACCTTAATTGCGGTGATTGGCAGGCGAGAGGCTCTCAAGGTTTTTTAAACACTCATAACTTTTTTTATTTTTCATCGATGGGAAAAATCCTCAGGGCCTGCTCAGCGGAAGAGGACTGTGAGTAAGATGGCCAAAAATCATAGCGATATATGGCAGCGTTTTTTCTAAAATCAATATACAGAGCAGACAGGAAGTGGTCAGATGAGACTTTTAATTATATAGATGTTCAAAGTTATCACAATGATCACCTGCTGCTGAGAAACAAAAAGATGATTTGTGCATGAAGAAGCCATAACCAAAACAAAGAAACTAGAGCGGAGACGGAAGCCGGTTACGGAAATGGTGCTGAAGATTACCCATGACCCTACTATGGCTTTTTTGTCGAGTGGACTATTTTACTCTGCTATAGGATCTTGGGTTTCGAGTCTCCATGAGATGGAGAGTGTGGAGGAAAGTGGCGCTGTAAGGGCAGTCCATGTCTTTCACTAGCTCATTGGAACTTTTCCCAATTCCATAATGACTGTCTAAGAACTTGGCCCTCATCAGACCTGGCGCCTCTCCACCATAAACGGAGTTCACCTCCTGGGCGCCCAACTCGTAGATCACCTGCTCCTTCCTGAAGTGGGGACGACTGCATCTGCGGTTACTTCCTGTTGGGGAGGGTGGGGGGAACCCTGGCCTGTGACTGGTCCGTTCCCTCCGCGGGTGCCGCCTGGCCCGCTGAGTTCCTCCAGCACTCTGTTTTTTATTTGGCTCTGGAGTTGAAGGTGGACACGGGGACCCTGGGGTGGCTCAGCAGGACGGGCCGCGGCTCTGGGGAGTGGGTGGCATTTCGGGTCGAGACCCTTCTGCAGACAATCACAAGTTCTCTCACCGACGAGAGTTCAGTTCAGTCTGAAGAAGGGTCTTCTCTCCAGAGTCGCTGCCTGTCCCGCTGAGTTACTCCAGTTACTTTATGTCTAACTTCAATTTCAAGAGTTAAATAAAAAACACAGAGTACTGGAGGCTTGGTGGCTTGGTTCGGCAACTTGAGCGCCCAGGAGCGGTAAAGATGGCAAAAAGTTGTAAACACTGCCCAGTCCATCATCGGCTCTGACCTCCCTACCATCGAGGGGGATCTATCGCAGTCGCTGCCTCAAAAAGGCTGCCTGCACCATCAAGGAACCACACACTCATCTCCTCACTGCCTTCAGGTAGAAGGTACTGGAGCCTGAAATCTGCAACACCCAGGTTCAGGAATAGCTACTTCCCCACAGCCATCAGGCTATTAAACTCAACTCAAACAAAACTCATTGCACTTTATCTGATTATTTATGTGTGTATATATATATATTCAATGGTATATGGTCACACTGAACTGTTCTGTATTTATTTATGCCTACAATATCCTGTTGTGCTGAAGCAAAGCAAGAATTTCATTGTCCTATCTGGAACACATGACAATAAACTCTCCCGAATCTTGAATCTTTAACTCAGCGGGCTAGGCGGCATCTGTGGAGGAAATGGATTAGGAGTGGTTTCAGGCCAGGGTTCTTCTTCAATAGGAAGGAACTGCAGATCAAAGATACTAGAGCGGATACTAGTATCTTTGCTGCAGATCAGGCATGATATTCTTCCAATTTAAATCGGAATTCTGATTTTATTGTTTTCCTATTTGTCCATTTTTTGTGTCCGATTGCAGCCAATCAACCGCTGTCTCTAAGGGGGTTGCGTCCAATCACCGACCAGCTTCCCTTAAAATTCCCGTCCAATCAGTTGCTGTCTCCAAGGGCATTGTGTCCAATCACATAATGCGCTGATCACTCGGCGACCAAGCAGACACAGTCCCCTATGGACCTTTTGATCAATCACCGACCTGCTTCCCTCACCGAAGCAGATGATGGCTGCAGCCAACACAGAGAGAGAGAGAGAGATGCAAGAAAGCAGCTATGACATATAATACACAATAAACTATATTATTAATACACAATAAACAAGTTATGCATTCTTGTACTCTTACATGGGTATGACCGCACCTAAAAAAATCCCCCCCCCCTCCCCTTCCTTCCTAACCCCAGCCTCACGGACCTTATAGTAGCCCTAGTTCCTAAAACCCATTTCCATCACAGGCTGCCAGCTCTCGGCCATGGCAAAGTGACCCGCCCTTACACCGGCAACACCGTCGGCAGCACAGACTGCAGCAGCTGCACCTGACCGCTCCCACGCAGCTCCTAATGCAGCTCCAGTGCAGCCCCTGCATTCTCTCAGACTCCCTGAGCAATTAGCTCAGCAGCAGAACTGAGTGGCTCAAAAAGGCCAGGGGGTTTCTTCCTGAGACCCCCCCCCCCCCCCCGGACCTCCCCTCCCACAGAGCACCCACTGGTGTGGGACGTCCCCTGTTCACACACGGCAGCATTTACACAACACCTGGCCACATTCCTCACTATTCCCAGTACATTATGTACAAACTGTGGGCCGTCCTGGCGCAAGATGCAACTTGTAACTGGAATGTGCCCCAGGCTCCATGGCTGGGACAGAAGCTTTGCTCGGAGATGTTTGCAGTTAGGCTGGGCGGGCCAGGCCGAGCCGAGCTGGGCTGGGCTGGGTGGGTCAGCAAGTGAATCACGAGAGTGGGGCTGTGGCATTCTATCACGTGGTCCTGACCTCCCATCTACCTCATTGGAGACCCTCGCACTAACTTTGATCTGACTTTACTTTGCACTAAATATTATTCCCTTTAACCTGTGAATACACTGTAAATGGCTCGTTGTAATCTTTCCAGTGACTGGTTAGTCCGCAACAAAGCTTTTCACTGTACGTTGGTACACATGATAATAAATAAACTCACCAAAACGAAACTAAACTAAACTAAATAATTTGACATAGTCAGAAACAGGCCCTTCGGCCCATCTAGCCCATGCTGACCAAGATGCCTCTTCTAAGCAAGTCCCATTTCACTGGTTCTTTGTTGTCACATGTACACACTACAGTGCAATTCTTTGTCAGTGTACATTGCAATAACGTAACGCCGTACCTAAGCACAACCCCTGATTAGTACAAAGTGCATAAATATAGCCCGCTGAGACCGCATGCAAGAGTCGCCAGGTTTTGGTGCCAAGTCCAGGTCTCCTGGAGAGGGGCCCGATCCAGGCGAGCCCCAGGCTGCTGCATGGCCTCCAGCCGTCACCTCCGTCCTGATTGTCCAGCGAACTGTTCTCCCTCTGCCTGTGTTTGGCCCACATCCCTCTACACGTTCCTATCCATGTACTTGTCCGTGCCTTTTAAACATTGTTACATTCCCTGCCTCACCTCAGGCAGCTCGTTCCATACACCCACCACCCTCTCCGAGCAAACAAGACTACATTGGATGTGAAATACTCTGTAAACCAATGACAGCTGAAACACACCAGGCTGCATCTTACAGATCAGTGGGATTAATTGCTTGTAGTTATTCTCTCTCTGTTTTGCCCCAAAGGCAACCGGAAACATCACCTGTCCATCGCCCACCGCAGATGCTGCCTGACCCGCTGAGTTCCTGCAGCTGCTCGTCATCACAGTTAGAAGCATAGAAGCTGGAATATACCACTCATATTGAAGCAATGGCCAAGAAAGCACATCAATGCCTCTACTTCTTTGGAAGGCTTAGGAAGTTTGGCATGTCCCCTACAACTCTCACCAACTTCTACAGATGTGCCAGAGAAAGCATTTTATCAGAATGCATCACAGCTTGGTTTGGGAACAGCTCCATCCAAGACCGTAAGATATTGCAGCGAATCATGGATGCAGCCCAGACCATCACACAAACCAACCTCCCTTCTATTGACTCCATTTATACCTCACGCTGCCTCGGCAAGGACAGCAGCATCATCAAGGATGAGTCGCACCCTGGCCACTCCCTCTTCTCCCCTCTAACTCCCATCAGGCAAAAGGTATAGAAATGAGAAAACGCACACCTCCAGATTCAGGGACAGTTTCTTCCCAGTTGTTATCAGGTAACTGAATCATCCTACCACAACCAGAGAGCAGTCCTGAACTACTATCTACGTCTTTGGTGACCCTCCGACTATCCTCGATCAGACTGCTGGTTTTACCTTGCACTAAACGTTATTCCCGTATCATGTATCTATACATTGTAAACGGTTCGATCGTAATCATGTATTGTCATTCCACTGACTGGATAGTTGCAACAAAAGTCATGTCACTGTGCCTCGGTACACGTGACAATAAACTGCCAGTTGGAGGGGAGGGGAGAGGAGAAGGGTGAGAGTAGGGAGTGAGTGGGGGGAAAGGCGAGGAGGTGAGGAGTGAGATGAGGGGAGGGAGTGAGTGAGGGGTAATATGAGGCTGTGTATGGGGAAGTGTGGGGATCCAGGGTAAGGCGGGAGAATGACAGCCAGAGCAGTGTACTATTCTGGATGTCAGATGTGGGAGGTCATGGTGTCGGATGGCCCTCCAGACGTCCACATCTGCACCAGATGCAGCGAGATGGGGCTCCTAAGGGACCGTATTAGGATCCTGGAGCAGCAGCTCGATGACCTCTGTCTGGTCAGGGAGAGTGAGGAAGTCATAGAGCGGAGTTATAGAGAGGTGGTCACTCCAAAACCATGGGAGAGAGACATGTGGATCACGTTAAGGAAGGGCAAGGGGCAGAGGCAGGAACGAGTGAGTACTCCAACCTCGCAAATAAGTACTCCTGTTTGAGTACGGATGGGGATGACAGCCTACCCGGGGGTAGTGACAGCGGACGGGCCTCCAGCACAGAGACCGGCCCTGTTGCTCCTGAAGGTAGGAACAAAAAGAAGAGGGCAATAGTAATTGGGGACTCTATTGTTAGGGGGTCGGATAGGCGATTCTGTGGACGCAGTCGGGAGACCAGGATGGTGGTCTGCCTCCCTGGTGCCAAGGTCTCGGACGTGTCTCAACGCATCCAAGATATCCTTAAATCAGAGGGAGAGGAGCCTGAGGTCGTGGTACATATTGGTACCAATGACATAGGTAAAAAAAGGGAAGAGGTCCTGAAGGGAGGATTTAGGGAGTTGGGAGGAGAGTTAAGAAAAAGGACCAAAAAGGTAACAATCTCAGGATTACTGCCTGTGCCACGCGACAGTGAGAGTAGGAATGGAGCGAGGTGGAGGATAAATGCGTGGCTGAAAGACTGGTGCAGAGGGCAGGGATTCAAGTTTCTGGATCATTGGGACTTCTTTTGGGGAAGGTGGGACCTGTACAGAAAGGATGGGTTGCACTTGAACCCGAGGGGGACCAATATCCTAGCGGGGAAATTTGCAAAGGTCACTGGGGAGACTTTAAACTAGAATGGTTGGGGCGAGGGACTCAAATAGCGAAAGGTAGTAGACAGAATGGGAGGCAGGAAGCAGAAATGGGAAGCACTCGGGCACAAGAGGAGAAAGCAAAAAAAGGAAATAAACAGAGAATTAGATGTGCATATTTTAATGCTAGGAGCATTGTAAGAAAGGTGGATGAACTTAGAGCCTGGATTGACACCTGGAAGTATGATGTTGTGGCGATCAGTGAAACGTGGTTGCAGGAGGGCTGTGATTGGAAACAAAATATTCCAGGATTTCGTTGCTTCAGGTGTGATAGAATTGGAGGGGCAAGAGGTGGAGGTGTTGCATTGCTAGTCAGGGAAGATATTACAGCAGTGCTTTGGCAGGATAGATTGGAGGGCTCATCTAGGGAGGCTATTTGGGTGGAATTGAGAAGTGGGGAAGGTGTAGCGACACTTATAGGGGTGTATTATAGACCGCCAAATGGGGATCGAGAATTGAAAGAGCAAATATGTAAGGAGATCGCAGATATTAGTAGTAAGCACAAGGTAGTGATTGTGGGAGATTTCAACTTTCCACACATAGACTGGAAAACACATTCTGTAAATGGACTGGATGGTTTGGAGTTTGTAAAATGTGTGCAGGATAGTTTTTTGCAGCAATACATAGAGGTACCTACTAGAGGAGGGGCAGTATTGGACCTCCTGTTAGGAAATGAGACGGGACAGGTGGCGGAGGTATGCGTTGGGGAGCACTTCGGGTCCAGTGATCACAATACCATTAGTTTCAATATAATTATGGAGAGGGTCAGAACTGGACCTAGGGTTGAGATTTTTGATTGGAGAAAGGCTAACTTTGATGAGATGCGAAATGATTTAAAAGGAGTGAACTGGGACATTTTGTTTCATGGGAAGGATGTAGAAGAGAAATGGAGGACATTTAAAGGGAACATTTTAAGAGTACAGAATCTTTATATTCCTGTTCGGTTGAAAGGAAACAGTAAAAATTGGAAAGAGCCCTGGTTTTCAAGGGAAATTGGACATCTTGTTCGGAAAAAGAGGGAGATCTACAATAATTATAGGCAGCATGAAGTAAATGAGGTGCTTGAGGAGTATAAGGAATGTAAAAAGAATCTTAAGAAAGAAATTAGAAAAGCTAAAAGAAGACATGAGGTTGCTTTGGCAAGTAAGGTGAAAGTAAATCCAAAGGCTTTCTACAGCTATATTAATAGCAAAAGGATAACTAGGGATAAAATTGGTCCATTGGAGAGACAGAGTGGACTGCTATCTGCAGAGCCAAAAGAGATGGGGGAGATATTGAACAATTTATTTTCTTCGGTATTCACCAAGGAGAAGGATATTGAATTATGTGAGGTAAGGGAAACTAGTAGAGTAGCTATGGATACTATGAGTTTCAAAGTAAAAGAAGTACTGACACTTTTGAAAAATATAAAAGTGGATAAGTCTCCAGGTCCTGACAGGATATTCCCTAGGACATTGAGGGAAGTTAGTGTAGAAATAGCCAGGGCTATGACAGAAATATTTCAAATGTCATTAGAAACGGGAATAGTCCCCGAGGATTGGCGTACTGCGCATGTTGTTCCATTGTTTAAAAAGGGTTCTAAGAGTAAACCTAGCAATTATAGGCCTGTTAGTTTGACTTCAGTGGTGGGCAAATTAATGGAAAAGATACTTAGAGATAATATATATAAGCATCTGGATAAACAGGGTCTGATTAGTGTAACGGGTATAGCTTGGACCCAATAGCAGCACAGAATCAGGCAGGTATAATTGGTCATGAACTTTATTCCGATACTGTAACACAGAGTAGTAACACAGGAATGGGTACACTGTGCTCACACAGAGGCTCAGGATTGAGCGAGGGTTCCGAAGAGGGGCAGGCAGGAGACGTAGTCGGGGTAGCGGAAGGTCCGGTAACCAGGAGATCCAACACACGTTGCAAACAAACCAGCGAGGGACAGACGAAAGGAGAGTCGAAGCCGGGCAGGAAGTCGAGGAGCCGTTGCAGGGATACACCAAACAGCCCAGGAGAGAGGCAGACAGAAACCAGGAGGTACGGGACGAAGGCCGTGGTCGGGGACAGAAGGCTGAGGTGATATCCGGGAAGACGACAGGACGGAATGGTCAGGGGCAGGCAGGTTCGAATCCGTGTAGTCAGTTGGGAAATCGCTGGAGAGTCTTGCATGAACGCTGAGAACATTCTGGTACAGTGTGAACGGTGAGGAGAGCCTATATACCGGGTTAATTGGTGATCAGAGGCAACTGAGTGCAACAGGTGAGGAGAGTTGGGCTGATGAGAGGGGAGTGACAGGCGAGGAGAAGGAGGGTCCGGTGGAAAAGTACTGGGAGGTGAAGTGGATGAGAATGAGGAGAGGGCAGACTGTGACAATTAGGAACAGTCAACATGGATTTGTGCCTGGAAGGTCATGTTTGACTAATCTTCTTGAATTTTTTCAAGATGTTACTCGGGAAATTGACGAGGGTAAAGCAGTGGATGTTGTCTATATGGACTTTAGTAAGGCCTTTGACAAGGTTCCTCATGGAAGGTTGGTTAAGAAGGTTCAACTGTTGGGTATAAATGCAGGAATAGCAAGATGGATTCAACAGTGGCTGAATGGGAGAAGCCAGAGGGTAATGGTGGATGGTTGTTTGTCGGGTTGGAGGCAGGTGACTAGTGGGGTGCCTCAGGGATCGGTGTTGGGTCCTTTGCTGTTTGTCATGTACATCAATGATCTGGATGAAGGTGTGGTAAATTGGATTAGTAAGTATGCAGACGATACCAAGATAGGGGTGTTGTGGATAATGAAGAGGATTTCCAAAGTCTACAGAGTGATTTATGCCATTTGGAAGAATGGGCTGAAAGATGGCAGATGGAGTTTAATGCTGATAAATGTGAGGTGCTACACCTTGGCAGGAAGTACATGGTAAATGGTAGGGAATTGAAGAATACAGTTGAACAGAGGGATCTGGGAATAACCGTGCATAGTTCCTTGAAGGTGGAATCTCATATAGATAGGGTGGTAAAAAAAGCTTTTGGTATGCTAGCCTTTATAAATCAGAGCATTGAGTATAGAAGCTGGGATGTAATGTTAAAATTGTACAAGGCATTGGTGAGACCAAATCTGGAGTATGGTGTACAATTTTGGTCGCCCAATTATAGGAAGGATGTCAACAAAATAGAGAGCGTACAGAGGAGATTTACTAGGATGTTGCCTGGGTTTGAACAACTAAGTTACAGATAAAGGTTGAATAAGTTAGGTCTTTATTCTCTGGAGCGCAGAAGGTTAAGGGGGGACTTGATAGAGGTCTTTAAAATGATGAGAGGGATAGACAGAGTTGATGTGGATCAGCTTTTCCCTTTGAGAATAGGGAAGATTCAAACAAGAGGACACGACTTCAGAATTAAGGGACAGAAGTTTAGGGGTAACATGAGGGGGAACTTCTTTACTCAGAGAGTGGTAGCGGTGTGGAATGAGTTTACAGTGGAAGTGGTGGAGGCAGATTCGTTGGTATCATTTGAAAATAAATTGGATAAGCATATGGATGAGAAGGGAATGGAGGGTTATGGTATGAGTGCAGGCAGGGATACTAAGGGAAAAAAGTTGTTCGGCACGGACTTGTAGGGACGAGATGGCCTGTTTCTGTGCTGTAATTGTTATATGGTTAAGATGAGGGGAAGAGGGGCGGTGAGGGGCTGGGATGATAATGTGTGTGTGTGATGTGAGTGTGAGTGTGTGCGTATCTGTGAGTGTATGTGTCTGTACCTGTGTGTGTCTATGTGTGCGTGTCTGTGCGTGTCTCTGTGTCTCTCAGTATCTGTGTGTGTGTGTGTGTGTGTGTGTGTGTGTGTGTGTGAGTGTGTGTGAGTGTGTGTGTGAGAGTGTGTGTGTGTGTGTGTGTGTGTGTGTGTCTATGTGTGCGTGTCTGTGTGTGTCTATGTGTCTCTCAGTATCTGTGTGTGTGTGTGTGAGTGTATGTGTGTGTGTGTGTCTATGTGTGCGTGTCTGTGTGTGTCTATGTGTCTCTCAGTATCTGTGTGGCTGTGTGTCTGTGTGCGTGTGTGTGCGTGTCTCTCTGTTCCTGTTTGTGTCTATGCGTGTGTATCTCTGTGCGCCTGTGTGTGTATCTCTATATGTCTCTGTATTTGTTTGTGTCTGTGTGTTTGTGTCGGTGTGAGTATCAGTGTGAGTAGCTGTGCGTGTGAGTTTGTTTGTATGTGTGAGTATCATTGTGTGCAAGGCCGGCCTTAAGCCAAATGGACCAATTGCTCCCAATTGGGCCCCGCGCCTAAGGGAGCCCCGCGCTAGGCTGGTGGGCAACACCCTCTATCTCCTCAGCAGCGACCCCAGTAGGTGAAATTCCTCACCGACAACAACAGCCCCGCAGTTAACTCTCAATAGGGTGATTTCACCAAAGGTCAAATGAGCGTAGATCCCCCCTCACGTGACCGAAAAATTTAACTGGAGGACATATGTCACTTCCGGTACATGTTAGTGAATGGGGAAACACACACTTTCACACCCGTTAAAAACATGGAAAACGGACGATATTTGAGCTGAAATTTTCTGTGCTGTGCTCGGGGTGACCGTGAAGCACAGCGACTTAAATTGTCAGGCAAAAAAAAAGATAGAAAGTTAGGTAATTACAAGAGGGAGCTGAAGGTGGAAAAACAGCGGAAGTGCTTAGCAGACATTTGCCGTGGAGATTTACAGATCCAAAATATCAGGAATTATCGCGTTTGCTCGCTGAATTTCATCAAAAGTAAGTCAATATTGCCTGCCCGGCCAGCATATCATGCACAGAAACAGGCACCGTCTATACGCAATAGTCACCAGGTGTTGGCGCCATTTCACGGTCCCAACTGCAGGTGGCTCTGAAGGCCTGTTGTAGCCGTCGTATCAACAGAAACATCACGTCCCCTTCTCCCCCCATTCACACACAAAACGTGTGTAGTAACGAACACGTGTGTCGGAAACAAAGTGGTCAATATCAGCTCCACAAGGCTGAAGCTTGAGATGCTGCCGGGAGCAGTCGTGCGGCTAAACGTGGCAGCAGTGACAGCCGGTCACAGTCCCCACTCCCTCCCATCATCAACCTCGAGGTCTTCCGATTCCCGCTCTTCATTCCCACCCATCGGGAGGGAGCTGTACAGGGACGACATTCTCCCTGACCACAGACTGAAACATTGATTGCAAGGAGCTGGTTGCAACCGCAGAGCCCAGACAGAATATTAGTAAACCTTCGTTAAATAACGCGCGGAATAATGCAGTTTATTGATAATTAGCAGCTACGGTAAAGGTTGGAAGCCAGCGGAGCTACTGACAGTCAAACGGGAGCAGGAGAGATTAAGACAGCACCTTTTTATTAAGATTAATGCATAGCACCTTAGTGTACAATTTCATAATATATATTCATGACAGTGCGAACTGCATCAGTTCCCCGACGACACCACTGTTGTGGGACGTATCACTGATGGGGACGAGTCAGAGTATAGGGAGGTTTCACGGCAGTCGGGTCACGACCCATGACCCGTACTGTTGCTACGCTACTGCAAATGGATTACACGCGATGAACTGCAGGTAGGCACTTACCATTGTTTCCAACGTAGTTAAAACCCGCTGAAATTGTCAATTTTTTGTGCTTAAATATTTATGGAAATCGGGATAAGTGTGAGAGACATTTAGCCTACTTCAGAATTCCAAAAGTGAGGAGAAATGACGGTAGATAGAAGCGAGAGCTGAAGGGACAACAACAGCCAGAGTGCTTGGCGAACATTGGCCGTTTGCTCACTGCATTTCATCAACTAAGGCATTATTTGTGTTTTTTCTTGATTCCTTTGGCATCTAAAAAGTTTCAGAAGTGATAAATCTGGCTGTAAATTTTTTAAATCAGCCATGGTCCATTACTTTAAGGGAGATAGAAGGGATATTTAAGGGATATTTCATCTTCCATCACAGTGAGGAATGTGGAGGAGTCACTGTGGTGGATGTTTATGTTAAAATGCATTGTGTGTGTATTCTGTTGCATTTTATTGGTATGACTGTATGGCAAATGAAATTCCTCGTATGTGGCAAAACAGACTTGGCTAATAGAGTATGATTATGATTATGAAACGTCCACCACAGTAGATTCCACATTCCTCACTGTGATGGAAGGCAATAACGTTCAAACTTCTTCCTCTTTGTTCTCCCACGGTCGGGGCAGTCAAACCATCTGTAGTCGGGGCGACCAAAACCCCCGCAGCCGACAATCGATGCCCCCGCCGGAATGATCAAAACTCCCACGTCAGGGCGGTTGAAACTCTCTCCACAGCATGGAGCTCCCGAGTCGGCCTCTTCCTACCAGAGACCGCGGTCTTCACCATGTTAAAGTCCCGCAGACTCCCGCGGCTTGGAGCGCCAAGTCGGTCTCTGGGAAAGACCACCAACTCCACGATGTTAGGCCGCAGTGGGGACAGAGATATAATACGGAACAAACTCGCATCCCCGTCGTGGTACAAAAAGAGTGTGTGTGTGTGTGTGTGTATATGTGTGTGTACGTGTGTATGTGTGTGTGTGTGTGTGTGTGTGTGTGTGTGTGTGTGTATGTATGTGTGTGTGTGTGTGTGTGTGTGTGAGTATCTGTGTGTGTGTGTGTGTGTGTGTGTGTGTGTGTGTGTGTGAGTCTGTGTGTGTGTGTGTGTGTGTGTGTGTGTGTGTGTGTGTGTGTGTGTGTGTGAGTGTGTGTGTGTGTGTGTGTGTGTGTGTGAGTATGTGTGTGTGTGTGTGTGTGTGTGTGTGTGAGTATCTGTGTGTGTGTGTGTGTGTGTGTGTGTGTGTGTGTGTGTGTGTGTGTGTGTGTGTGTGTGTGTGTGTGTGTGTGTGTGTGTGTGTGTGTGTGTGTGTGTGTGTGTGAGTATTTGTGTGTGTGTATAGTAGAACTATATCTATCTATCTATCTATCTATCTATCTCTCTATCTATCTATCTATCTATCTATCTGTGTGTGTGTGTGTGTGAGTATCTGTGTGTGTGTGTATCTATGTGTGTGTGTGTGTGTGAGTATCTGTGTGTGTGTGTGTGTGTGTGTGTGTGTGTGTGTGTGTGTGTGTGTGTGTGTGTGTGTGTGTGTGTGTGTGTGTGTGTGTGTGTGTGTGTGTGTGTGTGTGTGTGTGTGTGTCTGTATCTGTGTGTGTGTGTGTGTGGCTGTGTGTGTGTCCCTGTATGTCTTTGTGTGCGTGTGTGTGTGTGTGTGTGTGTGTAAGTAGCTATGTGTGTGAGTATGTTTGTGTGTGTATGTGTGTGTGAGTGTGCATGTAGCTGTAACTGTGAGAGTGTGTGTTCAGAAGGTGTTATTGCTAATATAGATTCAAAAAAGACTACTTGTATGATGTTAATTAGTCATGTTTTTGTTTACTTCCAGGTTGTGCTATTTGAAGCTCAACAAAATCTACTGGCGTCTTAACAGAGAAAAGAATTTCCATATCTGAGGAGTGGGCGATGTTTAAGATCCAGTCATCAGGCTCAAGCAGACATTTGCTGTGGTGATTTTAAGATCCAAAATATCGGGAATTATCGCGTTTGCTCGCTGAATTTCATCAAAAGTAAGGCATTATTAACTTACTTTTGATGAAATTCAGCGAGCAAACGCGATAATTCCCGATATTTTGGATCTTAAAATCACCACGGCAAATGTCAGCTGTTCACTTCCGCCGCTTTCTACCTTCAGTTCCCTCTTGTAATTACCTCACTTTCTATCTTTTTATTTGCCTGAAAATTTAGGTCGCTGTGCTTCACGGTCACCCCGACTAGCACAGAAAATTTCAGCTCAAAAATCGGCCGTTTTCCATGTTTTTAACGGGTGGGAAAGTGCGTGTTTCCCCATTCACTTACATGTACCAAACTGAGAGATGTCCTCCAGTTAAAATTTTCGGTCACGTGAGGGGGGATCTACGCTCATTTGACCTTTGGTGAAATCACCCTATTGCGTACAGTTTTGGTCTCCAAATCTGAGGAAGGACATTATTGCCATAGAGGGAGTGCAGAGACGGTTCACCAGACTGATTCCTGGGATGTCAGGACTGTCTTATGAAGAAAGACTGGATAGACTTGGTTTATACTCTCTAGAATTTAGGAGATTGAGAGGGGATCTTATAGAAACTTACAAAATTCTTAAGGGGTTGGACAGGCTAGATGCAGGAAGATTGTTCCCGATGTTAGGGAAGTCCAGGACAAGGGGTCGCAGCTTAAGGATAAGGGAGAAATCCTTTAAAATCCGAGATGAGAAGAACTTTTTTCACACAGAGAGTGGTGAATCTCTGGAACTCTCTGCCACAGAAGGTAGTTGAGGCCAGTTCATTGGCTATATTTAAGAGGGAATTAGATGTGGCCCTTGCGGCTAAGGGGATCAGGGGGGGTATGGAGAGAAGGCAGGTACGGGATACTGAGTTGGATGATCAGCCATGATCATATTGAATGGTGGTGCAGGCTCGAAGGGCCGAATGGCCTACTCCTGCACCTAATTTCTATGTTTCTATGTTTCTATCTGAACTTTCAAACCTGTCCCAGCAATTACAGGCCCATTCAATCACACTTTTAAGAGCAGAACAGCTGCTGAAGCGCACCATCCGAGTGCTGGCATCATTTAAAGATTCTCCAGGAGAGAAATTGGAGGAAGCATTGAAAGCACAGGCTTTGGGACAGTTTGGATCAGTGTCCCTGGAGTCAAATGCTAAGCTCATGCCGATCAATACAAAGCAGTTCCTACAAAGTCTGATCAACAACATGGAGAAGCGGCTCTCATTTAAGGATGAAATTCGCCATGATCTCAGCATTCTGGATTCAAGCAGCTGGCCATCAACACCTGGCATACGGCACGGTGAGTCACAGGTAAAACCACTGTGCAGGCGATTCAATCTTTGTCAAGAACAAGCTGTCAATGGAATGAGAGATTTCATCGAGCACCCAGAGAGTGAACCTGAATG